>NC_141698.1:857927156-857932156 GCF_964263255.1 Lissotriton vulgaris
CAGGGACACAACCACAACACTCGGGACACCACAACATCACTCGAGGACACCACCACATCACTCAGGGACACCACCACATCCATCAGGGACACAAGCACATCCCTCAGGGACACCACCACATCACTCGGGGACACCACAACATCACTCGAGGACACCCCCACATCCCTCAGGGACACCACCACATCCCTCAGGGACACCACCACATCACTCAGGGACACCACCACATCCCTCAGGGACACCACGACATCACTCAAGGACACCACCACAACACTCAGGGACACCACCACAACACTCAGGGACACCAACACATCACCTCAGGGACACTACCACATCACTCAGGGACACCGCCACACCACTCAGGAACACACACAGGAACACCACCACATCATAATACCAAAGTTATATATATCACATGCAAGCATCAGAGCTGACCTTTCTAACAAGTGTATTCATAGCTGGTGCACTCAAACAGTGTCTCTGATATCCATTCTGAGCTATTTGGAAAATTAGCAAATCTTGTCAAAAAACATTTTTTTGACGATTTTTGCTAATTTTCAGTATCAACCCTCCTGACTGTTTATTTTATATCTCAGGTGATATAGCAAGCGTGGCTATGGCTCATTTCCAGCCTCCAGGTACATGTCTGAGTCCTATTTCTGACATTTTGAGATGTTTGGTGTCAAATTCATGTTTTCCGTTATAGGCCCTAGAGCTCAGAGTCACATCACATTTCTAGTTCTGGACCCAAGAACCCCATAGTATACCTCAGATGACATGCCAAGAGTGTCTAAGACCCATTTCTGGCCTCCAGGGGTGACGTTTTGGAAGTTTTTGGGTTTAAGGGGGCAAAGTCACTTTTTTCACCCAGCCCCAAGTGCTCAAAATCGAGTACGATATCAGGTTTTTCCCTTGGCTGGAAGCTGGAAAAAAAACTTTATATAATACCAAAGTTATATATATTACATGAAAGCATCAGATCTGACCTTTCTAACAAGTGTATTCATATCTTGTGCACTCAAACAGTGTCTCTGATATCCATTCTGAGCTATTTGGAACATTAGAAAATCTTGTCCCAAAAACTTTTTTTGACGATTTTTTCTAATTTTCAGTATCAACCCTCCTGACTGTTGTTGGGTCCCTGTGGCCACCAGGACCCTATATTATATCTCAGGTGATATAGCAAGAGTGGCTAGGGCTCATTTCCAGCCTCCAGGTACATGTCTGAGTCCAATTTCTGACATTTTGAGGTGTTTGGTGTCAAATTAATTTTTTCCATTATAGGCCCTAGATTTCAGAGTCACATCACATTTCCAGTTCTGGACCCAAGAACACCATAGTATACCTCAGATGACATACCAAGAGTGTTTAAGACCCATTTCTGGCCTCCAGGGGTGACGTTTTAGAAGTTTTTGGGTTTAAGGGGGGAAAGTCACTTTTTTCACCCAGCCCCAGGTGCTCAAAACCGGGTACGATATCAGGTTTTTCCCTTGGCTGGAACCTGAAAAAAAACCTTTATATAATACCAAAGTTATATATATCACATGAAAGCATCAGATCTGACCTTTCTAACAAGTGTATTCATATCTTGTGCACTCAAACAGTGTCTCTGATATCCATTCTGAGCTATTTGGAAAATTAGCAAATCTTGTCAAAAAAACATTTTTTGACGATTTTTGCTAATTTTCAGTATCAACCCTCCTGACTGTTTTTGGGTCCCCGTGGCCACCAGGACCCTATATTATATCTCAGGTGATATAGCAAGAGTGGCTAGGGCTCATTTCCAGCCTCCAGGTACATGTCTGAGTCCTATTTCTGACATTTTGAGGTGTTTGATGCCCAATCCATTTTTTCCATTATAGGCCCGAGCCCAGAGTCGCAACACATTTCTAGTTCTGGACCCAAGGACTCCATAGTTTACCTCAGATGACATAGCAGGAGTGTCTAAGACCAATTTCTGACCTCCAGGTGAGACTTTTTGAAGTTTTTAGTTTTAGGGTTTTCCCTTGGCTGGAAGCTGAAAACAAACGTTACCAAAAGTATATAGATCACATGAAAGCATCAGATCTGACCTTTCTATATATCCTGTGCACTCAAACAGTGTCTCTGATATCTATTCGGTAAATTAGCAAATCTTGTCTGAAAAATATTTTTTGACAATTTTTGCTAATTTTCAGTATCAACCCTCATGACTGTTTTTGGGTCCCTGTGGCCACCATGACCCCATGGACGGCGGGTGCATAGGTTTGAAGATGTGTCGGGTTTCGTAGTTGATTTGTAATTGGAGTGTCCTGAATGCTATATAGGTGCATTTGCACTGTTCTGTGTACCTCCAAAATGACTTTCTAACACTTTTGAAGTCTCCATGAAGCAGAAAATGACTAAGTCCAAAGAGCATCAAAGTGTTCCAAAACGGTCAAAAATGTCTAAAAATGTAAAAAAGCAAGTGCTACAGTGGCCCAATAGCATGCTAAACACATAATGAATGACACAGAATCAATAGATTTACAGATAACTTGGAAAATGCAATTTTAAATTTCAGGGGGACAAGGTCACGGAAGTCATGGAACTCCAAGCGGGGTAAAAGTTCAAACTTTCCCCCCCTTATGGAGGTCAAAAATTTTAATTAATCAAAATCATTTAAAAACTATATAGGTGTAATTGGAGTGTCTTGAATGCTATATAAGTCCAAAGACCATTTGGAGCATCAAAGTGTTCCAAAACGGTCAAAAATGCATAAAAATTAAAAAAACAAAGTGCTACAGTGGGCCAATAGCAAGCTAAACACACTATGAATGACACAGAATGAGTAGTTTTACAAATTACTTGGAAAATGCTGTTTAAAATTTCAGGCGGACAAGGTCACGAAAGTCATGGAACTCCGAGTGGGGTAAAAGTTCAACCTTTCCCCCCTTATGGAGGTCAAAAGTTTAATACATCAAAATCATTTAAAAACTATATAGGTCTAATTGCAGTGTCTTGGATACATGCCACATGAATTTTAAACACATTAGGAGTATCTCTGATCAAATTAATCATTAAAATCCCAAAGCTCCACCAGTGCTTCAAAGTGCTCCAAAACGCTCAAAAATGGTGGAAACTGAAAAAAAATCATCATTTCCGAGGCTTTATAACATTCCTTAGATAATGTATATCTTCAATTAATTTTAAATCCCTTTATTAAAAAAATACCTTTTTATGCTACACTGGTGCAACGCCCCAAGTCTGAGAAGCTGCACCAGTGGAGCAAAAGCTACACTGGCGCAGCCGAAGCTGCACTGGTGTAACAGGAGTCAAGCTCAGCAGGGCCTTCTTTCCCCGCTGATTCTGGCAAGCCCGTTCCCTTGGCTGTGGTTTCGCTAGATAGTAGGTAGGGACAGTGGGAATCTCGTTCATCCATTCATGCGCGTCACTAATTAGATGACGAGGCATTTGGCTATTTTGTCCCACCTCGCGGTGGCTCATTCTGGGTTATTATGCTGCCCATCAGCGTCAAATCGGTTTTGCGTCCAACAATACAACATTCTTTTGCTCCGGAGTACAGCCACACTGAACGCTGTCCTCACTGGAACTGGGATCACGTTTAGACCAGAGATAGTACACATTGCAGTACTATTCCAACAATTTAAGATTGTCTACGAACAGTTCTGAGAATTCAAATATATTTAGCAGGACATCAATAAACAATGTGTGATAAGTATGTGAGTGCGATTACGTGAGACCTATTCATCATTCAAGACATTTCAAAGAGTGCGATGTACACATTATATCTATATTGTTATAAGCACACATATATATAAACCCAAAGAACACATCTATAAACTCAACATCTAATTAGAAAAAGCACATCTAGAAGAAAACACATCTATAAAATTCACATCTATATTAACTCTTATATAAACCTATGTGGTAAAACGTATGTTCTATGAGGGTGACATGTGTGCTGCAGAGAGTATACATCTCATTATAGGGTTGATACTCAATTGTCCATGAATACTTGGCACATTTTAAGAGTGTCCATTAAAGTAGTCAGGCAAACATTTTTCTTGAATGGAAATGCCATTTGTAAACCTAAATCAACCAGAACAGCATTGTTACATTGAAGCCAGATACCACGACATCCCACGATAAAGCCATGAAATTTAACATTTTTGCATTTTGTGAGATCTTTGATTTGCTGTGACAGATCCTGATAGTATTTCACCTTACTCTCAAACGCTAATTCAAGGGAATTTTGAGAGTTTTCATAACAAATTGATACATCAATCACTACCGCTGTACCATTTTTTGTAAACTTTACATCTGGTTTTCGTAGTTCTCCTTGATTGTTCTTAACATGAGGTTCCCTATATGCCAACCAACCACATCTTTTTGCTCTATCAATGAGCAATTCCAACATTTTGTTGTGTCTTTTTATCCTAATGTCCTTAGTTTTAGGACATGCACCTGAAATATGAGAAATTGTTTCACAAACATCATTACAATACCTACATGTAGCAAATGCACGATTTCTCCCCCTGGTAATGGTTTTCTCTGGTATATAAAACATTTGCTCTTAACATCAGCGCAGCTATATATTGGTTTTCTTTCACTTTGTTATGCCTGCTGGTCCAGAAGTTTTTTGCAGGATAGTCAGATTCTCGAGACAGCCTCTCACTTTCATAAATCCTTTTTGTCTCACATTCAATTCAACAAAAATTGAGAGTCTTCTAGTTAATATTTTTGTGAATGACTTCATGAATGCAGTACCGATGGTAATTGGACGCCAGTTACTGATTTTTGTAAGTTCATTAATCGGTACATTCTTGGGTATTAAAATTGATCGATTCTTTTTGCTAAGTTCTGGCACTCTTCTCATTAACAACCAAGACGATAGAACTCTGGGCAGCAGTCTTGGTTGCTTGCTGTGCACTTTATATAAGTCATTCAGACCTATCTTATCAGGACCCACTGCTTTCTTCATAGTGGAGCTCTCGAAGGCATGAGTTATTTCGAGCAGTGTT